>NW_027271092.1:0-30000 GCF_040938485.1 Diadema antillarum
GAGTTGTTAATTAGATTTTGTCTAACTCTCCGAAATCTATCAGTTCATAACTTTGTGTGTCTATTTTCCTCAAATTTTCACTGATCTTCTTTTCTGATTTTTCTGTTTTCATGATTTTTATCAGGATGGAACCTTCCTTTCATCACTATGCAATAGCAAATGATTAAGAAAAGAATATAACTGGTGTAGATTAAGATGAATATTCTATCATACCATACCTTATCTAAACCCCTATGATTGTTGAATACTCCTATACACACAAAAGACCACTGTATGCACTAAAGGAAATATTGCACGTAGGCCTATACACACACAAACAAGCAAGAAGAGTGTTCAGTACTATATTTCAATATATCCTGCTGCATATTCCTCGCCACATCTTCATTGCTATATACGATAATCATTAAGTTGAAAACTTATCGGGTTGTCATACAGGTGATATATGAAAGGATATTATAAACCAAAGTCAAGGAGAAGAGTGCGATGACGAGGAGGGGCATAAGTAAAGGAACAATAAGATAAAGGGGAGCTTTTTTAATTTAATTGATTTGATTTATTCTCTGCATGCATTTTTTTTCAAGTATATCATTTTTCTGCAATTTCATTAACAATGCACAAAATAACAGTACTATGACTATTTTCAACAATTATCGTCAAATACATACATCTGTAAGATAACTGCATCAGTTACAGCTTACTTTGCATAAGAGCGATTGCCAAGATTAAGCACAAAGTTTGACTGTTTGGCAACCGATAATGAATAACATTAAAAAAGCAAGGGGTCCAACATTATGCTCGTGGAATAAGGGTTAGGGAAAGAGAGAGAGAGGGGGGGGGGGCGGGGAGGGGATGATAAAAACCTCCCGATACTAGTCTTGCCAGATCAACTCATCATACTTACATAAATACACACATACATACATGTACATACTCATTGATTACAGTGACGAATTAACATAATAAAGAGAAAGAGAGAGAGAGAGAGAGAGAGAGAGAGAGAGAAACACTCATTTGAGAAGCATAGCATTCTATAAGGCGAATCGCCCTTTCAGGGCATAGAGGAGCAGGAAAGGAGAGTTAAAGAGGAACAAAGAGAAAAAAAAGGAGAGGAGAAGATGAAGGAGGAGAAAGGAAGAGGGCAAGAAGAAAATTGGAAGAGGGCAAGAAGATGTGTAAGCAAACAAAGAGGTGAAAGGACTTTCCGCCGACCGATGGAAATGCGTTATATCCATTGTAGATCGGATCGTCGCAAGTGTATATCATCGCACGAAGTAGATATTTATGACAAAAAAGCAACAACAGCTAATTAGAATTGTACTAAATATATAAGAGATGCAACCGACCTGTTCTTCACGCGCCTTGTTCGGCAGTATGATTCAAAGATTTTGTTACTATGCCTATATAATACAGTGTACATTTGTTTGTTTTCTATTATATATATATATATATAGATATATATATATATATATATATATATATATATGTAGATATAGATATAGATATAGATATAAATATAGATATAGATATAGATATAGATATCAGGTGTAAAAACAGTCGTAAAAACACCGCAGGAGCCAAAAAATTGACGTTTCGTTGGGTCTTTGACAGAAACGTCAGTCCAATTTTTTGGCTCCTGTTGTGTTTATAAGACTGTTTTTACACTTGATATCTATTTACTACACACCGACGCAGAACTTTCATATTTTGACTCGTATATATATATATATATATATATATATATATATAGCAGAGGAGATATTTTTAACCAAAGTAATACACAATGAATGTCTACTTTGTTTGTTCGCTTGTTTGTTTGTTTGTTTAGATATTACGGAGCCCTATAGCATTTTCAAAGGCCATGTATTGGTCACCTAGGATGACACGGAAGGCTCGTTTATGGACCTTTTCAGGGCTTTCGTATTTTTGTTGATGTTGTTTTGTTTGTAGGATCATAATGGTCTGGGGGTACATATCCATTGTACATTGAGATTAAGGCCGAGAATACAGTGACTTTTCGATTTCTTTTTCTTTTTTTAAACTATATATGCCACGTGTGAATCCCATTTCAGGTCCTGTTGAATCAGTATACTCAGGAGAACAGATTGCAAATGGAGGCATCGACGGCAATGCGAAATGGAATTCCAGGGTTTCGTGCCAAGTCATATCCCTGGATGCTGTCGTGGCAGCTTTATACTTTTGTTAGCCACTCGCATGAAATGGAATTTATCAGTAAGTAGTCTGTCGATTCATAGATTATCAAAAATAATAAGATATATCACTGCATAATATAAACCTTGGTATAGGCTGTTTCGTTTGCGTCGTATACTGTAATATGTCCTAAATGCCTTGGGGCCCTCGGAGTTATTGTGTATACTCCTCTTATATAGCATCGTATTTGTGACCAGCCTAACAAACTTCTTTCATCTAATTAAATACAAGTGTATTATCCTTTTTCATTTGCTCACAGGCAAACCATCAGCGAATTGCATTAAAAGTAGCCTCCGGAATCAATCCAAAAATGAGTAATCACAAATTTCTCCTTTTAATGATTAATTTCGTTAGAGTAAACTTTGATGAGACGTTTATTGACGTCATGAGTAATTTTAGTAGCATATAGTAACATCTTATTATGGACTTCACATAGAGAAAATGTATTTACGACCAAGAAGGTTAGTTTAGATGACTGTATGTTGAATTACTTGAAAATACAGCGTTCTCATGATTCCAACTGTTCCAGTGTCAGTCCTAAATCGGTTTGGATGGTCATTCACGCTGGAAGTTTTCATTTTCACATTGATATGTAGGTAATCCATCTTATAGTGTGGGCACGTAATTTGATTTAGTTCATTCCTGTTATTCCTGTTGTGCTGTTGTTGACCTCAATGCACGCTTTTGTTGTGGACTATAACTATATAACTAATATATATATATATATATATATATATATATATATATATATACATATCTTTGACTAGTATTAAACCCACGTCCGCCTGAAGCCGTCCTACCTTGTTCTCACTCATTGCAGATACACTTTCTCTCCTCGTTTTACCTTTCTGGAACTAATCTTAGACGTTTGGCGGAGACTTTTGTCTTGACGCCCGTGTGTAAGAAGACTTTGGATTTCTCTCTTATTCAAGGGTAAGCCTGCACTGGTAGTCCATAGGCCAGGCCAGATATTGGTACCACCTGAGGTGGCAAAACCTTTTTGGTGTAATTTTGTTTGGCGGGCATAGTATGCTTATCAAGCTATGATAGCATTTCCAAATGAGTAGCTTAGTCATAATAAATGTACTTTTAACCAATTTGGTCTCGTTGTTACATCCCTATCGGAATATACTTCTGAATCGAGACTAATCGCTATACATTGAAGAGCCCTGTCTGCTGTATGTCCACAGGTGTTCTGTTGTAAACGCGGTGCGCTTTGTCTTTATTCAAGGCTGCGAGGGGAATATCCAAAGGTTGTGATGTCCACAGGTGTTTTGTTGTCAACGCGGTGCGCTTAGTCTTTATTAAAGGCAGCGAAGGGAATATCCAAAAGTTATGATACAGGGTTTATCCCTTTATCTAAAAACAAAAAAAAACAAAAAAAAACAAAAAAAAACCCAAAAAAACAATTCCTCGTGCATTTTGCCGTATTTTGATATTTTTAAAACTATTCATCATTTTCCGGTGGAAACGCGAATGCCGCGCCAACATCGCTTTATTTTCATCCAACAACGAAAGATAATGCAATTACAATGTACCGGTACACTACAATGAATTATAATGAATAATATTGTTAATGAACATAGTGACTTAAAAATATAGATCTGCTTAAAAAAAGAAGAAGAAAAGGCTTGTGAAGCTGCGCCTAGTCTTCACAATATTCACCTTTATGTTCGAAGAAGGGGAGGGGATCTTTGTCCCCAAGATGAAGCAAAAGTTGCTGCTACATAGTGCCGGGGGATACAATTGCATTGCGCGGCAACGGACATTTCTAGTTTGCATACAGCACGATTGCTTATACTCAAAGTTACAGTGATGTATTCATGTAAATGTTGCTTTTGTCATGTAAAAGTTACATTAAAGTCACATTGAATGAGAGAGAGAGAGAGAGAGAGAAGAGAGAGAGAAAAAACAAAAACAATCATCTACGAAGCATAACATTCTATGTGCCCTTCCAGGGTATGACGTTATAGAGAATCATGATTTGCCCAATATAAAATGAACAATGAACAACAGAGAAGGAATGAATCACACTATAAAGATCAGAGGAGCACAGTATACTGCAGGTGCATCCGCAAAGACTCAGAAATAAACATGATAGATACAACAATGAATACAGAATGAGTTGTAAAGGGTTTCTACATAACATATCACAGTACTGTGAGATCATCACTTCTTTTACTGTTTTTTCAATGAATAGACTTGGTGTCATGCAACTCAAGTGGAAGTTTATTCGAAATATCTGGGCCAGCATGTCGTATGGATTTGTGTGCTAAGATTTAAATATTTATATGTGACTGCCGCTATTAGGGTCAGATTATGTCACTTAAAGTACGTTGCTATTATGTTGATCTTGAAAAGCCAAAAAGTGAGGGGCTCCCTAGGGAGGTGAGACGAACATCTCCATATTCATACTTATACATCTGTTGCTGAGTTTCTTATCCAATGATCTCCAAATTTCAAACAAAATATGATTTATTTGTGTTGACTCATTCTGGTTATCACTACAACCAGCATACAATATCAAGTTGTGAATAATTTTTCGTGCTTTCCCAAATATGTAGCATGGTTTCTAGCTTCTAGCAAGTTTCTAGCATGGCTCGATATAATTTCTTCACATGAAATATGATTAGATAAGCTTTGTTTTTCTGTGCATTTTGTTTTTACATTTTCCGAGGTAATATTTGTCCTAAATGATACTATTTTATAACAGCGTCTCCATAACAATTGTGATAGCGTCTGCTAATCTACTTCAAAGCAATACATATGTACAGTCAAAACCACAACAAAGATTATTTTAAGGAAATATTCATTATCAAAACGGTTATAGCGCCCTCTTTAATTTTGTCTTTATTTCTTACGTGGTAAACACCACTTTCTTGCACGATTTGGCCCTTTAAATGCACTAAATTTGTCAAAACAAGGCTCAAATATGTTCTTTTGTCTTTACAGATTTGAAATAACAGCACAGTTTGATTCTGTTTTACCTCGCATGCCCAATTCATGATTTAGAACAAAGTAGTTGAATACTATTTTGAAATTTTTCTATTTTTTCTTTGTTTTTAGCGTATTTTGACTGAGTGCACCCAAATCCGGCGTTTTGGTGAATTTTTGATGGTGTCATTTTTTAGAGCATCATGTGCTGAATATGTGCCAAATTTCAGAGGGATTGGTTGAAAAATCCTGAAATTATCAAAAATCACACTCTGCCTATCTTTGGTCACAGAGCGTCAAAAATTATTTGGTATTGGTCGGGTTAATAGCTGAAATCTATGACAAAACTACTACTCTGGAAATGCCATCATAGCAAAATATGATCCTTAGATATATGCCATATCAAAATGCACAAGTAGAACTTGCCACCTCAGGTGGTACCAATAACCCATTTTTCGGGTCTTGGCCCATGGACTAAGGCCATTGGAGGCACGGGGCAAAGATCAACCGTATAGTATGTTGATATCATAGGTATTAGCTCGCAACGAAAGAGTACTGTTGTCCCAGTGGATATACTTGTGTAGTTTCTACAGGAACTTGCACAAGAGGCAATGAAGTTATCTCTTGGACTGACAAATCTGTTGCAAATCCAATAAAGGTTGAGAGTGTGATTTGTCCTGATGGAAGTTCAGAATGTCCAGATGGCAACACTTGCTGTAAACTTTCAACTGGGCAGTGGGGATGTTGTCCATTGCCAAATGCAGTCTGCTGTAGTGATGGTCTTCACTGCTGCCCCAGTGGTTACACCTGCGATACATCGGCTGGAACCTGTACAAAAGGAAATGCCATACCCATGATGATATCTGTGATCTCACCTGCCTCTGTCCAAGAGAATTCGCATCTACAGGTTAAACAGGTGAGTGTGTGTGTAATCATTTATTTACAGCATACCTAATAAAGGAGACCTAATCCCACTTGTATTCATTATTTTCCTATGTTGAGGTTTACAAAATCAATAGACCTTGCACATGCTTGTTCTGAATTGTCCAATGTTGCAAAGGCATAGTTTTGGAAAGACCAATGTAGTGTTCTGTAATAGGGATAAAAAATATCACTTTCACCTCTTTATATGAGATGAAGAGAATGCTCACACATACTCATACCAGCATCATCTTGTCTTCTACCCCACTGACATATTTGTGGCTTATGATGATGCTTAGAGTCCTCTAAGAGATTACAATAGGCAAAAATAACAGTTCTAATATTTGTTTGCAGTAATTGGTTGTCTTTGTATATCATTACAAAGTGTCATTTTATCATATCCTTGTGCATCATCTACTGTTCTGATGTTGTAGCAACAAAAACATGCCATTTATTTTGACAAAACCCATTAAATGTTTTGTATTAAATTCTGAAACCTAAAGAGAAATTACTCTGTAGACTGTATAGCCTTCTAAACTTACAACTGATCTCTTTTTTTCTTCTGACCAGTTGAGATTCATATGTCACAGAATCATATTGCTTTTGATAAAGCAAAGTGTTAAACACTGTCTTTCATTGATTATCAATTAGTCATGATCATCAAATTTAATCGGAGTTGTAAACTACAGGATCTGATCAGAAAATGTTCCCTCAAATCTCCAGACAGCAAGTGACTGGAATGATATCTTTAGCACAAATTGCTGCAACGGAATGGAACCAATTGGCAGTTTTTCTTCTTCCCTATCCGCGCGTTTGTCTTTCAGCAGAACAGCCGAGCTGGGAAGCGAGGTGTCACTTGCCCAGACAGCATTATCACTTGCCCTGCATTCTCCACCTGTTGTCCATTGGCTGGCAAAGGAGGGTGGGGATGCTGCCCTCTCAGGCACGTGAGTGGAGATGTCGATACAGTCTTCTCATGAACTGTCAGGTCTAAGCATCTCTTAATTTGTGCATGCATCTGTTACAGGGCAACCCAATCGCAACAAGACTTTAATACGGAACCTGCAGTTTTTCCTGAGTTATTGGGCACCAACTCATCGTAAAGACACACACCATTTTCATGCAAGGATTCATACAATGTACATTGTGATTTCCTACCATGCATTGTTTTCACTTGCTCTCATGTACTCACAGAAACAAAACTTCAGGGAATCCAACATCTGGCACTATTCATTTTAATGATGGGGTTTTAAAGCATCCATAATGGTTACAAGGGACAGTGTGACAGAGTGCACTTATAGCCCATTATTAAAAATCAAAAACTGTGCTGCCCCCATGTAGCTGTCTGGGTTTACACAGCTGACGGCACAGCTTCAAAGAAGAATATGACCGGGACCTGTGAATTATGTACTGTATGATTACAATCTCTGTACCCCCTGACAAGCCTGCATACATATTTGGCATGAAATAAATGGCATTGCTGGCATATGCTGGTGGTGTATGGAATATGACATGGTGTATCGTGTATGGAAGGTGCCATCTACAGTGAAATTGAGGAGAATCCATGTGATTTTTTTTTCTTCTGTTTTATACATCCAACAGAGTATAGGGCATAAAAAAGATATGTTATGATAAGGAGAACTGAGATTAAAAAAAAAACCCTCAAACAACTCCTAGGTATACCAACTGTGCAGCATATGGCTTAGGAATTAGTGTTTTATTATATGTCCCCAGCCAAAATTACACATCCAACACAGTGTAGGGCATAAAAAAAAGAAATGTTATGATAAGGAGAGTTTAGATACCCCCCTCCCCCAGAAACAATTCCTAGGTATACCAACTGTGCAGCATATGGCTGAGGAAGTAGTGTTCTCTTGTGCATGTGTGTGTGTTTAAAATTCATCCACAAGTCATGAAAGCATCTAGTAAAATACAGTAGAATTAGTTTGATCATCTTGTTTCTAGCACATGTGTTTCATAAAGCAGCATATGCATTGTACACTGCATACCATTGCTGTACGTACCACCACCTCCAGGCCGTCTGCTGCGAGGACCGCACCCACTGCTGCCCGCCCGGCTACTCCTGCAGCGGCAGATCCTGCAAGAAGGGGTCACGACATCTCCCTCTCCTTTCAGAACCGGCCAGCATCACTGACCAACTTTTGAACTTTGAACCCCGGCAGGTTGAAGATCAGGGGCCGTCGTCCCAGGGGGCCAAGCACCTGCTGTTCGAGCCCGAGGAGCCGGAGGCCGGCGTTGTGGTGTGCCCCGACGGATCCTCCCAGTGTCCAGACGGGAACACGTGCTGCAAGTTGGTGAGCGGTCAGTGGGGATGCTGCCCGTTGCCACAGGTAGGTCAATGCCAGCTGGCCCATAGGTGAGGGTTCATTGGTTCTTGCAGGAGTAGCCAGGGGATTCTCTCTACCCCATGCCCTTCCCCCTGTTAGACAGAGTATAGTACAGTGCACTCCCGTTATAACGAAATGCTCGGGACCGGCAGTTTTCTTTCGTTATAACGAAATTTCGTTATAACCGAACAAATACAATATATATAGAAAACAAGGAAACCACATATAAATATCATATTCTGTTTGCTGAATACTCATCATACACTGGAAAGCTATGTGAAATGTAATGGGATAACTGTATCACAATAATAAACGCAAGTTCCCCTCAGAAACTGTGGAGCGAACACACAGTGGTGTGAAGCGTTCACCCTTGCAGAGACGCTATAAATGCTTGTTCCGCTATGTATTTTCGAAAGCAATTCGCATTTCGTTATAATGGAGCATATTTCTTTTGTTTTTCTTTGTCAGTGGCGCTCGGAAAAGACTTCGTTATAACGGAAATTTCACTATAACCGTGTTCGTTGTAAGCGAATTTTTTACCATAGACTTTAATGATGATAATTTTGGGACCAGAAGATTTACTTCGTTATAACCGTGTTCGTTATAACGGGAGTGCACTGTATAAGAAGATTATACAGTATGTTAAAAAAAAAAATCACAATCAGATTTTCGCATTGATAACACCCAATATGATTAAACTGTCTAAATGCTACCTCAGGGTCTTAAAATATAACATCTTAGCTCTATTTTGCAGAAAACCCCATTCAATATGGTTAAGCGGTCACAGAGAAATGTGGATTGTTGTAAAGCATGTGATGAGTCTGATTCTTCCAAGTTTAGCACTTGGGTGCTCTTGTGTGTGAACACAATGGACAGAACTTGAAGGGAAGAGATTCCTGCTTTGCTCTACAAAATTCCTCATTTCTCTTTGACCACAGAAGCAAATTGAATGGGGTTTTCTGTAAGAATGTGGGCAATAAGTTATAGTTTCGTACCCTGAAATTCTATTCGAATTGATTTACTATTTTTAAACTATTTTTAAAGTTATCATTGCGGAGGGCCCATTGTAATTTTTGGGGGGACATGCGGTATACTGACTTTCTAGTGTAAAGTTACAGTTGTCAATATTGGCAACTCATATATCACAGTTTATGCATAGCTTCTACTTTACAAGCACAGATATGTTTCTCTGTGACAATTATGTAGAGTGCTATTCTCAGAGAGCACCTGTGAATTACTGTTGCAATGTGAATTTGAGTTTGTTTCAGGTCATTGTCATCCCAACGAGAAGTTGCCAATTTGCAGCTGTTGTCCTCGTGCAAGTGGGGAAATAAATCTGCGTGCATATTTTCATTGGTTACGATAGGCCGTGTGCTGTGCGGACATGCTGCACTGCTGTCCATCCGGCTACAAGTGCGACACTGCCTCATCCACGTGCACCAAGGGATTGAACCGCCTGCCCTGGCTGACCAAGAGACCGTCCACCAAGCTGGTGGCCTCCTCTAAACCCAAGGACACGGTCACCTGCCCCGACCAGGTCTCCACGTGCCCGGAAAGTTCCACGTGCTGCCAGACGCCCGGCGGCATCTACGGCTGCTGCCCCTATCCAGCGGTGAGTTTCCATGTCTTCTGATCTTCTCTGAATATTGATATGAGGGGTTGTAATTTGCAGTGGGGCATCATTGATTGTCATAGATGACTGAAAAATATGTTGCAATCCCGATGGGATATGCTCCAAGACTGTAGTACTTCCAGTGAACCATTTTGGCTGATATTTCACGATTTCATTGTTGTCCAACTGAAATTATGCTGTCACAGCAATATTTCACACAGTTCTTATGCATACTGGTACAGGTGCTTTCTAAAACCAAAAATCACCAGTTTCTGCAGGCATATAGAAACTATGTTTTACATTATTACCTCCGCTAAGGGAGGAGGTTATGTTTTCGTTACTGTTGGTTTGTTTGTTTGTTCGTTCTTTAGTTAGTTAGTTAGTTTGTTAGTTAGTTAGTTTGTCCGTGTGCAATATAACTCAAAAAGTAGTCAACGGATTGGGATGAAACTTGCAGGAAAGGTTGAGAATGACACAAGTAACAAACGATTAACTTTTGGTAGTGATCCGAGAATGTTTGGGGAATTTGTGAAGGATTTTTGATATTTTGGCAGGTAGGGTTAATAAACTTGGGAGTTCAGGCTGCGCGTATTTGAGGTTTGCCTGCGCGCACTATAAAGTGCGTGCTCTTTAGTTTCTGCTGGGGTGAGGCGCGCCGTGCAGCTTAGGGTTTATGACGTAACAAAGGCTTTTGTATTGGGAAATCAGGCAACTTTCAGCACACAATGCTATAAGTACGTATGGGTGGAAATCACTGATATCTCTATGGAAGAACAAGATCAGTGGTGGAAATGATTTGCATGCTTGGCGGAGGTCTGCGCTCTCAGAGTGCTTCTCTAGTTTTAATTTATTTCTCTTTCCCCGTTCCCCAGGCTATATGCTGTGCAGACCTGATCCACTGCTGTCCCAGTGGCTACACCTGCCAGACCAGCACCGGTACCTGCACCAAAGGAGAACACAGGATGCCCTGGCAGCTGAAACTTCCCACCATCTAAAGTACTGCAGACTGCACCCCTACTGTGCCCCGCCCCCATTCCTACCAACACCTCCCCCCCCCCCCCCTCCCAATCCCAACTCTACGCACTCGATCACTCTATCAACAATCATTTACCCAGTACAAGCCACTGAAGAGCAGAAACAAAGTGTGTTTGACCCATATGTTTTGATAATTGGTCTACCATGGAATACTGGTAGTGCAGTGTAAAGAGGGAATCTTAACTTTGCTTAAGATGCATGGCCTTCATTTAATGGCCTGTATGTTGAATTCCTTCTCATTTCTCTATATCAGCCATATAAGCCCATATCACAGGAGCGTGTATGTTCCTAATCAACTGCAACCTGATTTACATTCTCCAGAGAGGCAGGGGCTGATTTTTATATGAAAACAAACATGACATGACACGTATGTTCACAGTGGTATATTGCTTCTAGTGCTTTGTTCAGCAACATACATGAGCATTCTTGATAACTGTTTTATGCTTTCACCTTTCAATATGCAGTTTAGTGAAAGCTGAGCTTAGATAGACCAAAGGAGGTGATGGGAAATAAAACTGATTGTGCCATTAACAAACAGGCTGTGTATGAGAATTTCAGCTGCATCATGGAAAGCCTCGTGTAAATCATTGTAGACTTGAGTGGGGGTAGTTATTGCTGTGCATTACTTTGGAAATAGATCAAGAAAATATTGATATTCAGAGTCTTTCCTTCCTAGAAGCCGAATGTGTTTGAATGCATTGAAATGTAATGAAAGTAGACTTATTACTCTAAGTAATATTACTTCTGTTATTTTGTGTGTTTATTTGATTTCTTATTGCATATGAAGTTGTTGCAATGTTCAGGCATTTGCCAAATAAAAAGTGGGAAATATAATGATCTGATCTTTGTCATAGTGGCACCAACAGTGACACCCTGTTGAAAGTACTGATGTGTGTAATTGTTCAATGTTTTCAGTGATTTTTATGATTTTGTGTATTCTTTTTGTACTAGTATTCTCTAGGCTAAGCTTAACTGTTTTGTGTACTTGTGCCATTTCCACAAAACTTGCTCTCTCTCTCTCTCTCTATATATATATATATTTGTCACTGGAAAAACAGAAAAGACATACATGCGCATTTACAATTACCATTTTAAACTTGAACCTTGCTATGACATACAATTCCTGAATATTTTCATGTTTCACTTTCCGCCTTTCCCATCCATATGAGATTTTTCACCATCTATTCATGATGCATTGCAGATCACACATTTCTATTACCCCATTCACACTTAAAAGTCAAGAGCTCTCTAGCATTGTACTGCTCTGCTCACTCTGTCCATTTCTTCCATTGGGAAGGTATTCAGCAGGTGAGTGGAGTCAGTCGTGTAAGACTCATTTTCAGAATGTCTAAGTCCTTTGCCTGAAGGATAGGAATGGGGTCTCTGAAACACTCTCTTCCGACGCTCGGTCTGAACTGGGGGTGATGGAGGGATCCGATAGGGTGCCGCCTAATGTTGCCCCATCCCCACCCTTCCTTTTGACCACCCTGCAACTGTGTGTGAATGGGGCCAATGTCATGCTGACAATGTTACATATAGTTTTGCAGACGAACTAAAGAAGCCTATTCAATTATTATTGACCACGTATCTGTGAGTACTGTGAGGTGTGCAATAGCATGTCGCCTTGAAAATCAGAGATGCAGTGATTTAAATTGTTCATCATGTGGACAAAAGTGCTGACGTGTGCATGTCTATATGCTCAAATAAGATACTTTTTCTTTCTCTTTCTCCATGCAAAAATTTTCCCAGAGACTCCAGTCTGCTAACATGACTTCATGTTTTCACCACAGAACTGAAATGTTCATGACTTGCTCTAGACAGCACTCTTCATGCGACTTTTTGTGGTGGTGTAAATATAGTTCTTTGTTCGACATTGGGAAACAATATCATGTTCAGGTAGACGTGATGTGTATGTGTGCATCGTGGATGTGGTCTGAAAATGATTTGTTACTCATTTCTGTAGTAGTTGTCGGTAAATTCTTCTACAATAAATATGCATTCTAAATTTCCGTCTTGACTCTGATCAGTGTGATTAATCAGGGGCGGATCCAGGAATTTCGTAAAGAGGGGGCGCGTTTACAAAATTAAAGGGGGGCGCACGTACCACTCCCCCCATTTTTTTTCTTTTTATTTCTTTTGTTTCAACAAGAAATAAAGGGGGGGGGGGTCGTGCGCCGGTTGCGGTCCTCCCTGGATCCACCCCTGTTAATATTACTTGGTATTAACCTGGGTACCTCATTCATTGAAGATTTCACTTGGCTACTGTAAGACCACAAACATTTGTGGCATGAAACTCTCGCGAATGGAGCCCATGGCATTTTTCCCAGCATGAAACTTTCATGAATTGCCACTGGCATTCAATGCATTGTGTCGACGAGAACTTTGGCATGCATTTTACTTTCACAAATCTTCGCTTGCAAAATTTGTGAAAGTTTCGTGCACACGGAAAATTTCTCTCGTTTTTTTTTTTTTCGACACAGTACTTCAGATAATTTTTGTGCGGCTTTTGTTGTTGTCAAGGAAACCGTACAGTAAATGTTCCATAAAGGCATGAAAGAAGAGAATTACATGAGTAATCAACCTTGTGTGAATGAAAGTGGTGAGTTCTGAAGAAAGAGCCAAATTCATTCCAAAAACAAAAAATAAAACAACCCATCAGATATTTGATTGAATCAGGGATCATTGATTGATTGATTGATTGATTGATTGATTGATTGATTGATTGATTGATTGATTGATTGATTGATTGATTGATTTGATGCGATAAATGCCTTGGTAAGCAGTCAGATCTTGGGTTGATTTGTTATTTGAGATGAATTCTGTGTGTGTGTGTGTGTGTGTGTGTGTGTGTGTGTGTGTGTGTGTGTGTGTATGTGTGTGTGTGTGTGTGTGTGTGTGTGTGTGTGTGTGTGTGTGTGTGTGTGTGTGTGTGTGTGTGTGTGTGTGTGTGTGTGTGTGTGTGTGTGTGTGTGTGTGTGTGTTTTCAATGTAGCCTACTGCATGCAGCTTATGATGAGAGCCCAAGTTTGATTTTGGGAGAATCCGGCAGAATTTCTGCAAAACAAATACCAGGATATGTCCTAGTTTCACATTCATGGAGAGAATGAAAAGAGATCTAATGCAAGGTTCAGATGATAGTTTTGTTTTTGTTTTTAAAGTTGCTTTTTTATATACCAAAGTACTAAGTATCAAATTACTAGCATGTTAGCAAAAAGAAAAAGTATATTAATCCAACATCGATATGGTGGTAGTGTATGTAGCAATCGTGTTAGCAAGTGCAGCAATTTATCCTCGGATTTTGCCTAATGTGCACATTCAAAACTACCAGGACCTTTCTTTGCTTAGCCAGAATGAAATAAAAAAAGTGGGCAAGATTCTTTATAAAAATGATTAATTTCAGCTTCAACTTTTTTTTTCATATACAATGTACAAACATATACACTTTGTTTGTTTGGGTATTTTTTTTCAAGATTTGTATCAGACATAGAAACACTGAAAGAATAGACTATCCAATGTCACGGTGGAGCATTAAGTATTACACATTGCGCGAATGAAATAAACGCATAAATACTTGATGACAGACTGTAGATCTACAATCTACTACCAATCAGGAACCATAGGCAGTTAGAACAGTATCTTTCATGAGTCTTGTTGACGAATGTAAAAGACGTTACAGAGAGACAGATAGACAGTGAGAGAGACAGACAGATGGAGACAAGACAAACAGCCAGATAGACAAACAGATAAGAAACAAATAGACAGACAGAGGCAGACAGAGAGACAGGTGGAGATAGACAGAAAACAAAGAAACGCATAATACAATCAGGAACTACTAGGCAGTCAAAACCGTATCTTTCATATACAGGGGCGGATCCAGGAATTCTGTAAAGGGGGGGGGGGGGCGTGACTAATATTTCTAGTGCCACTTCCGGGTTTCATTTCATTGTTTTTCTTTTTATTTCTTTTGTTTTTTACGAAAAATAAAGGGGGGGGGGGGCGTGCGCCGGTTGCGCCCCCCTCTGGATCCGCCACTGATATATGAGCCTTGTTGACGAATGTAAAAGACATTACAGAGATACAGATAGACAGTGAGACAGACAGAATGATCCTTATCCTTAGGATTCCTTATCATGTTATTCCCTTATACTATCTTTACATGAATTAAAACGAGGAATTATTTATAAATTTTATATCTCTCAAGCGTAGTAATACAATTCAATGAAATATCATGACTCAGACCATCATATCATACATATCAAGAGAACAAGTGTCTAAACAGACACCATTTTTTCTGAAACACTTGCAGCTTATGATTATTTCTTGCAATATATGAAGAATTTGTTCGCAAAACCGATAAGTCCGTTTTTGAAGATTTTGAAGTACGGTCTCTGCCATAAAGTACAAAATGATACCTTTTAAATGATATATTGGTCACTACATAATCATAAAGGTACATTTTTGAAGTTATGGTCAAAAGAAGCAAACATTTTCTTATTATTCTCTTGATTTTTCTTGACCTTTAATTGCAAATATCTCCATTTGGCAAATATGGACTTATCGCTTTTTGCGAACAACTCTCCATATTTTCCTTATCATAATTATTCCCTTATACTATCTTTACATAAATCAAAACAAGGAATTATACCTTTTATTTTACAAGCTTAAATTTCTTATCTCACAAGCACATAGTAATACAATTCAATGCCGAATTGTTAATACAAAAAATAATAATTTAATTTCCGTTGTAAATGTTATAGCTCACTTCACCCTACAATCTATCAACATAATGATACTCACTCAAAAAATGTATTTGAATTTCAACGTACGCATTACAAAACGAATATTCTTTTCTTTCAATCAGCCCAATTGCGTTCAACTTCATATTTGTATATAAAATTCTATGAGGTATTTTAAACTGAAACCACCGTAAATTAACATCTTGCGTGCTCTTGAATGAGAGGAAACAAAAAATGCCATTTCTGTTCCTCGAGTTGCCATTTTAAATATCCTTTACATTGATATACTCTATTCTTCAACAAAACAACTTTTTTTTTTGTCGGTGTTACGCAGGAGAGTCGGTTATTGGGGTAGGAAATGAGACTGAAACCGCTGAATGCCATCATGAAGAAAACAAAAAGAAAGGGTCTTCCCTAACGGTTACCATGGACATACAACAGTGCTCCAACGGTCCAAGAGGTTACTATGTCATAAGAAGTATAGGCCTACAATGTATGTCGTTTCCTCCTAACGTCCGTTTGGAAACCACGATAATGGTGACATTCATGGCTCGGACAGGGTTTCGATGTACCACGTGAGAGATAGTCTCGGTAATTATCATTTGGGTAATTGGTATATGGTTCCCACGTGACAGTTTGTATTATTTTAAGACTTTTCAATCCCAAAATGACGTATACAATCATCCATGTATGGCAGGGAGGTTGAAAGCTACCTCCCTACTTTCATCACCCTTCTTGAAAGGTCCAGCCAAGGACTCGCGTGTGATAGTTCCCCGGTCCAACAAAGGTCGCGGTTTACGTGTATGAGTAGGCTCGCCTAGTGCCTTCTTGGTCCAACCATGAAGGTGGGAATTAACCGCCTTGTCAAACACTTTCGCAGTTTTTATTAAAAATCCTACATAGGCAGTGCACCGATGTCCGTCCGTTCAGTTCCAGGGGACCGAGCGAAAAATATCCTTCAAACAGCATTAATTCAGTAAGAAAGATATAGCCTAAATGGTATTAATATATCACACCCGTGTTCGGCTGTCATCGTTGGATGCTAATTAGACAACGCAGGCAATAGCAGACATGCCCCCACCACACACACACACACTTTTAAATCTCCCGTAAAAGGGTACTCTTCGCGCGACGAAATCAGACATGAGATTAGTAAAACAAAAACAAAAACAAAAAACAAAAAACAAAAACAAAAACAAAACACCCGCGGATGTATTTGACTTTTCCGTCTTTTCACCTGAGATATCTTTTTTTTTAAAAAGGGAGTGGTTTTTTTTTTCTCTCTCTCTCTTTTTGTCTCTTTGGACTCTAAAAAGCTACGAATTTTCCAGACTTGTCAGTTACAAACATTTATGCGGGATGTCAGTGAATTCTAATATTTGTTTCGTTTCTGGTCAGATCCCATTTTGAAGGCACAAACATCATGAGGCAGGAAAACTTGCGAAAGCCCGCGAAATGGGGGTTAAAAAAAGTTGGCAGTCATGGCTCGAGAAGTGGAGTGCTTTAAAGAGGAAATCCAGTCCAAATATAAGTTAGTCTGATAAAAAAAGAGTAAATCTTACGAGTTCAACAGTACAAAAATTTGACTGAAATCGGATGAAAAATAAGGAAAGTATGACATTTTGATGTTTTGCTAATTTATGCAAAACAGTTTTTGTACAGTGGATATGAATATGCAAATAAGTGAGCTAACCATGTCATACCCTCACAATTTTCCATTGATCGTGTAAAAAAAAAATGATGAAAATTCAACGTTTCTGTCTTTGAAGTCTGAAACATGACGTTATTCCTATTTGAATAACTTCAGAATAATGATCACTTAAATATACGAGGATTTGAGCCTCGGGCATAATTGCGTTTGAATGAAAAACTGAAAATTTAAAAAATTGTATGCACAAATTATATGGTAAGTTGTGAGGGAATGACATGCTTACTTTGCCATTTGCATATTCATATTGACCGTTCAAGAACTGTCCTCCCCAAAATAGCGAAACTTCAAAATGTCATAATTTCATTATTTTTCATCCGATTTCGATCAAATTTATACCGTTGAAATCGTAATATTTTACTCTTTCTTATCAGACTGACTTATATTTGGACTGGATTTCCCCTTTAAAGGAAGGAAACGAACATAATAAGTAACCATACATTAAATGAATCGTATAGTTCTGGTTGAGACCTAGCTTCGGGTTTCTAATATTTCTTGGTGAGATAATGAGAAACCTATTATGAAATGTGAAAAGCAGGTAATTGTAAGAGGAATTCAACGTTTACTTGATGAAAATCGGTTTTGAAATGGCCGAGATATCCAAAACAGAGCGATCCAGATAAAAGGTGCGACCCACCTTTCATTACGATAGCTTTGTTTTACTCTGTTTTTGGACGTCTCTGATACTTAGCCACTCCATAAGCAATTTTCATCAAATAAACTTTGAATTCCTCTTAGAATGGTATGCTTATATGTAGTATTTCATAAGTGTTTTTTTTTTTGTATCATGCAAAAAGTTAAAAGCCCAATCCTCATCTCAACCAATACTCTACCATCCCTTTAAATAATAACTGAGCATTGGTCGGATTTCCCAGTGAAAGCCGTGACTGCGAACTACAACGAAACATAGCAAAAATTAGTATGGAAAAGTACTACTTGTAGTGCCATTTTTGTTCTGGAGAAAATCAGGAGCATGGTCAGTGTCGGCCGGAGGTGGCCGAGATCCGTAAACTCGTGAGGAATGATTGACAGGTAGATTACTCCAAGCATGTTTAGCCTATCTTTGTCCATCCATTGTGCGATGGTATGCGGGTCAGCACCCTTGACCCAGCGGGGGACAACCAAGAGATGAGCAGGGGGGAATCTTCTCCATCACTGTGGCTTCCTCGCTTGACCCTATTCTATATGACGCTCATAGGTGTCGCCAAGTTTTGGTGTTGTATTTTTTCTTTCATGCATGTTTCGGTATGAATTTCATTCAACGCTATGAAAATAAATACACACACAGAGAAAATAATTACAATGGCTAGTATTCCACTCACTAATGCTGCTTGATCAGTTGATGACATAAATCCATTCATGGGAAGAAAGAAATAGGCCTGTTGTAGTTTTGTGCAGAGTTATGCAAATACCGGCAACCATGTACCAAAATAATGAATACCTTGATGAATTTGTTCAGACTCATTGATGTCATGCTTGATTAACGAAAACATCATCATAATAAAGACATGCAGTAGAGTACACCGTAATTCAATATTGGTCAAACTAAATAATAATAATAATAATAATACTAATAATAATAATAATAATAATAATAATAATAATAATAATAATAATAATAATAATAATAATCATGAGAAAAATCATCATCATCATCATCACCATCATCATCATCATCATCATCATCATCATAACTTGCATTTATATGGTGCATAATATCAGGGAGGTGGAAGAGAGCTCTCTTCCACCTCCCTGATAATATTCTACAAATTCTCTATGCACTTTACGTAACTTGCGTCTTATGCATCAGAAAAGAGGTGAGTTTTCAACAAGTTTACAAGTTGCTTAGTTGTCTATTTCAGAACGATCACCACAATAAAGCAGGTGGATGTAACTGATACAGTTGAAAAGTAAATGCTTATCAGAAGAACAGAGATTTCATATGGATGTGTATGGAGTAATCATGGTATAAGGGGACTTATTGACTATAACTCTATGGCATAAAAGAACAACCTCATACACTAATTTATTTATTTATTAATTTATTTATTTATTTACTTATTTATTTATTTATTTACTTATTTATTCATTCATTTATCTATCTATCTATCTATCTATCTATCTATCTATCTATCCATCTATCTATCTATCTATCTATCTATCTATATATATATATCTATCTATCTATTTGCTATAGGTAACCAATGGAGGCGATTCATCATGAGCGTAATTGGATCCTACCCTTTGCACGTTCCACCAGTTGAGCAGCACTATTTTGGACTATCTGCAGTTTTCCTATTTCTCTTTCAGGGAGACAATACAAAAGAACATTATATGAATCTATTCTAGATGAAACAAATGCATGTATCAATTTCTCTGTAGTCTCTTCACTAAAAAAGATATGCGAATTTGTGCCACTGTTTTAAGAGCAGATGATATGAACAACAGTTTTTCAAAAATCTCATCCGTTTTTTCAAACACCTGACTCAACCCCTTGTCTCTTACTTATTGTATATATATATATATATATATATATATATATAATCACTAATCGTTATGTGTGTTTGCCCACCTGGGGGAATTTCATGAAGCATTTTGGTCGGATATTTTTCTGACAAATTGGTACAAGCTACTGAAATCTTTGCATCTGATTGGCTGAGAGCAAATTTGTCCGACAACTTTGTCGGACAATAATATGCTTCATGAAATGTGCCCCCCCCCCCACGCTTGCGTCCTTCAACACTACCGAATTAATAATGTTGTTCTCTTCTGAAGTTAAGGTGACACGACATTTGCTCCTGCGACAATTGCTCCGGTCTTATTTTCTCCAAGGACTTAGGGTTAGGGTTAGGGTTGTGATAGGGTTTCAGGTTTATTTTGATGTGAGGATTAAGATTAGGGTGAGGGTAACGTGTTTGAGTAGGTTTTATGTTGGGCTTAGCGTGCAGATATTTCATGGGAGCAATTGTCGCAGGAGCAAATGTCATGGAACCGAAGTTAATACATGCAAAGTAGAGACTGAAATGTTAACTCTCTTCAATGCACTAGATTTTTCAACGAAATTCATAATAATATCATTATATGCTATATTGAACTATATTTTCTTTATATGTAGCGTTGCATAATTATGGTTAACAGCTCAGGGAGGACGAGAAATAAAGAGGAAAAGAAGAAATTGACAAGAGAAGGAACAATAAAAGGAATAAGGATCAAAAGAAGAAGACGACGAAAAGGAAGATCGTTACGTCATCAACATCATAATCATATGATCCGATTTCGTCTATCCCTTTCGTGGAGGGATTGTCAAATATCCGAGCAAAAACTTGGTGGTCCTAGAACGTTTTCGGGCACGCTGTACGTCATACCGCCACAGCTGGGCTGTTGTGGATCTTTTCACTATAACCTTTCTGGTCTTGAAGCACTCTACTTCAAAACACTCAGCCGCATCGCCGTCTATTTTCAGAGAAAGTGAAATGCCAAGTCTCTGGTCTTCCTGGTATATGATTATACGGATCGCTAACAACCGAAAGTAATCAACAGGTGTTGGATGAGAATAGGATTACGAAGAATGAGATCGGGGCTTTTGTTCTCTTCTCTCGGGTTGAGTGGCTCTCTGGTTATTGAGGACCGATTGTTCAGACGTTGGATTGACAGATTCTTGGCCAGAGTGAACATGACGAGCGCCACCATTTTTTTGACAACACTCTTCCTCCAAGATAAAATTTAGATTAGAAAGCGCATTCTGCGAAACATTTTTATGATATTGCATTTAATAGGCCTACTAGTATAGTTTCCTTCTCTATCTTGCTATTCCACACATCCATGCCACCCCCTCTCTACCATGTCCCTCTCATTGATTGTTTTTCACTTTTTGTCTTTCATCAACCTATGCATTTATGTATGTATCTTACGATGTATTCCATGTATTATGTGTGCATGAATGCTTTGTATGTATGTATGTGCGTAAGTGTGTATGTGAGTATGTACGTACAGATGTGTATAATATGCCTGGATTTGTGTAGGCCCTACAGCTATGGGTATATTTGTTACCTGGGAAATGAGGTATGAATACGTTACAAGGTTCCTAGAGTTAGAAGAGAGGCGGTTTTTTGTTTTGTTTTGTTTTGTTTTGTTTAGTTTTGTTTTGCATTGTTTTGTTTTGTTTTGTTTTGTTTTGTGTTTTTTTTGTTGTTGTTGTTTTTTTTTTGGGGGGGGGGAGCCGTACATCAACGAAACCACATAACACATAAACACAATCTCACTCCCTTTATATACATGTCTATTATGATTAAACTTAGTTTATAGGAAAGTTAAACCTGATAAAGTTTTTTTTTTCCTCTCAACATTGATAACATGAGAATCAGAAAAACACACAAAAGAGGAGACGCGGCATATTTAGGTCCGCAACATCCAAGCCTCTACGCAATCCGGACTGATGTTCTCCCTGCCCCATGTTCATTTCGTTCTTGAAATCGTTAGTCCCAAAATTGTAATATAATCTACAATCCGGCTCATTTCAGGAAAAAAATCACAATTTCTCTTGACCCTTTTGAAGAGGTTTTCATCGACGATTCCTGCTCGCTGTGGGTGCCATCATTATTTTCACCGACTTATCACGGCTGATTTTGTTGTTCTGAATCATTTTACTTACCAAAAGCAATAAAAGAACCAGGAAAGACAATCAAGTAAATACAAAACCAAATCAGACCGAACGAAACTTTAGAACAAGAACCAAACGAAATCAAAATGAGATCAAGCCGAATAAAACAGCCTTACATTGCATAGCTTTCCGCAATCACAATATAATTGTCTTCAAGCGTTGGTCAGATAGTCAACTTCCAGGAGCGGATCCAGGAATTCCGTAAAGAGGGGGCGCGTTTACAAAATTAAAGGGGGGGGGGGCGCACGCACCCCTCCCCACATTTTTTTTCTTTTTATTTCTTTTGTTTCAACAAAATATAAAGGGGGGGGGGGGGGCGTGCGCCGGTTGCGGTCCTCCCCGGATCCGTCCCTGACTTCAAACAACGAATCATGAGGAGCTTCAACATGCAGTATATAATAGGTCTATGGACTAACACTATTTTCTTTTTAATGCGTCCGTGAATTCCGGGGTTCTTCAGGGGTGTATCCAGGATTTTTTTCTGGGGGGTTCGTAATCAAAATTTTTGGACCTTCACCTTTGCGAGGGAGCGGAGCGACCGAGCGGGGGGAGGGTGTGGGAGGGGGCCCCTCCCGCGGTACGGAGTTTTTGAATTTTATATCTTAAAAATGGGGCCATTTGGTGCATTATACAAAATCGACTTTTTCGGTATGGCAGTGCGGCTTAGAAATAAGGTAGGCGTATGGCATATTGAAACTAAGTTACGAAATTTACATACAAGGTTTTTGACAATTTGCTGGAACACCACCTGGTCACTTTTTTTCCTGTTGTGGACTTGTATATACAACTGTAGAGTAAAAAGCCCTCAAAAAACAAAAATGTCTTTCACAAAAAGTGGACCCCCCCCCCCCCCTTACATACACCCATGTTCTTTTCATCGTCACGTACGCTTCGGATTTCGTCCATACATGGCATCGGACACCACCATCCGAACCTCTTCTCCACTGACGGCATATTCATGTTTGGTCAACTCGCCACTGCTGAAAAAAAATGATATGATTTCCCTTTTCACTATAATATGCCTAGAAAGAAGGTATGCCACATCATAAAACACATCCACATAGCAACTGTACATACGACTGGCATCAAATGATTTTAAATGAATTGAAATCATTTCTTCTGGTCTAAGAAAAAAAGAAAAGAAAAAAGAGTACATTATTCGAAGTAGGTCGATTTTGGACCTTTGAATCCAGTCATTATTTCTAGTTTGTTTGTTTTTAAATTGAATCGTGAGCAAACTGCAGTAAAAAACGACTGGGTAATTATGATATGTTTCTACTTGCAACCAGCCACAAGTCAATAGTAAAACCAGTGACTGTTAAAGTAGGATCTGCAAAAGATTTGATTTCTTGTTTTGACATATATAATGATTCATGAAGTTATAAGAAATCGAACAATCCACGAAACCACTGTGCTGGAGTAGGACACTTAAGCGCACAACGCGGCCCTCCAGTAAAAGACTCATGGACGACAGTAAACAATCGACAACTAACTAACGCCAATCACATTGATTGACGGTTCGAGCCCATTCTCCTCAGTCCCAACAATCACGCTTCGTGTATTGTTCCCATTTACGTGACGCCGTGTCAGTCAGGTGAGAACAAAAGCAGTTTGTCGCGCCTCTGTATGCCAAGAGGCATTCGAAACATGATTTCGTTGTTGAGATTCTATCAAAAAATTACTGAACCGAGCCTTGATGAGTGAAGGGGAGACCTGGGCGAAATAAACGCGAGGACTCGTGCTATTCTTGCTCTGTACTTTCTCTCTCTCGCACGTGCAAATTTCTTCTCTCTTCGCGTCAAAGTCGGAAAGTTTTCTAAATAAGGCATCTCTCAGGATCAACCGCGTTTAACGACCCACGGAGCTAAACAGTTACTGATCAAACACAGGGCTCGTCAAGTCTGTCGGCCAAAACTTTTTGCAAATCCGCGACCCGTCCCTTTTCACGACTGACTTTTATTGAACATGTTCCTGCTCAGTTGACCTGGAGATATAAAAACTACGAAATTGTGTTTCGTTTAGTTTTTGCGACTACGGTCATCAAAACTACGATGTCATCATAACATTTTGGACACCGCTGTGCTCGTCTCAACTTTCGAATCAAAGACATAAATCAAAATTACTGTTTTGAGCTGCTGAATATTTTTGTTTGATAAAACCTACTTGAACTTTAAGGTATCGGACATATCTCGGACAGTCTAGCTGGAACCATGGTACGAGTCACTAACATCGCGTGTCCAATCATCGCTTTATTAACCTTGATCGTTGGTCAAGTCGACGCCTATGTGTGGTCGTGGATGTGGGGCGGACCATATCCCCAGGGCGAAGGCCCCCAGAGCCCGGGCAGCGATGGCGTACCCGTAACCAGTGACCTCGGTTTAAACCATCCTAGAAACCTGCACTCGAGAATACAGGTTAATGAATCGGAAGCACGATATTACGAGGTGAGTTTTTTGTTGTTGTTTTTTTTTTTTAATTCCGCTCTTCATATCATCTAACAAATTGCTGAGCACGTTTATATTCAAGAAATAGAATTTGCTTTCTCAAGATCATCTAAAAATGAGGTCAAACTTGTGCTGTCCATTTCGACCTATGTGCAATGTTGTGATCCTTTGGACTTCAATTCGTGTCTAATCATCAAAAATTGGGCTTGTGTGTGTCTGTGTCTGTCCATATGTGTGTGTATCAATGGTGTATGTCGGATGCCCAGTCTTGATAAGGTCTCATGTTTTGATTGTGTATTTTTAGCCTCTTACTTACACTATGCGAGTACACCCCTGGCTTAATTGGCGACCGAGGTCTCTTTCTCCCCACTCGATCTTTCCTAATCTTCATTCAGTCCGTCGACAGACTCCCGTCAATTAACTAATGACCTCATTACAATCAATTGTCCAGATAACATAGGGTCCCACGTGCGAATAAAAGGCGGGACGGGTGTTAACTTGTGCCTTTGTTGTTTTGAACCACGATGGCTTCTTTCTTGCCCATCTCTTCCATGTCTTCGTCTGGATGGAAAGTCAGTCAGTTTGGCGCTGATGTTGCCGATGGTCACTCGGCTCGTGGTCGAAGCTACCTCAAACGATGGTATAATGTCCCATCAAGAAATTTGTTAGACCCAAATCATTTTCCAAGATCTCCTTCATATTTTGTGATCGATGCCGCGGACAAAAGTTGAGTACTATGAGTAGGATTAAGTCTCGGTCGCCTGGAGGAGGAAGAGCGGAAATGAAGATCTGCGTTTGGACAAAACCCTTCATATTAGCAAGCTTCCCCGGTTTTCTAGCTCCTTTTTTCTCTTTATAGGAAGTTTGTCTTGCTCCTTGTAGGGTAGTCTATTATTCATAAGACTCAATAAATTTGTCGGTTCTTTGCAATGTCGCACGAAAATCACAGACGATGCTAAACAAATGGCATTCTAAATGATGAAAGATGATATACCTTTCTCATTCCTGTCCTACAAATACCTTTGAAATGATTCATAGCGTAGTGGAATTCCATGTGAGGGAACTGTCGAGTTTCTTTCCATTGGACTTATTTCAGGTACAATTTGTTTTGAGAGCTTTCCCACTATATCCGAGAGAGTGATTAGCACAACAACAAGTGAATCATATCATAAGTAAACACGTGAGACACAGTTCACCTTTCGAGGTTGTTTTTATTTTAAGTGTAAGTCACACTCTGAAATGAAATGGTAAATTAACATGTTAACTGTTGACGCTCATCCATCCTTTTGTTAATGTTAGATTTAACACTCAAAATGTTGAACATCTAGCTAAATCTAACATTCTGAATGTTGAATTTAACATTTCTAAAAATGTTGGAGGAGTGACAACCTTTAAAATGTTGATTTACCATTTCATTTTATAGGGCATCAAGTCTGATTTGTAAACGTATTGTACTGACTCATAAATTCGTATTCTGAGACACAGCTGGCCTAATCTTTCCTCACGAGCTGTCAAAAACTATACTGTTTTAATGGAACCACGAGATTGCTTTTCAGGTGCTACCTTGGAATATGAAGGGAATCTCTTTGTGTGTGTGTGTGTGTGTGTGTGTGTGTAACCCACTTGTTTATGGAGTCAGGTTGAGTTGCTGAGTTTGCGTTTATGTTCCATTCTGCTTTCAAATGAAAACAGACATACAACCACATAAGAATACATGACCAATATAACATTTCAAAAGCAAACATCATTATTGCAGATCAAGATAGACAGGACAGAGTGTAATTATAGATTCATCTCAACGAAGTGAGAATTATAAGTCACTCATAGGTCTGAAGAACCAGAAATAATGGATGATTATCTGATGACAATCTTATTGTCTGTCAATTCGTTTTCCGACGAGCTCTAAAACTTCCCTGAACCAGGTTTTCATCCAAATAAACTTACAGAAAATTCTAAAATTATGCGATCTTGAAACCTATATTTTGTTTCTGCATTTGATGAAATCAAACTGAACATATAACTGATGATTCTGTGAAGAGATTTCAAGCGATTCAAAGGAAGAAACTCTTATGCAGTTTTCTCAACAAAGTGTAACCACCTATGCTTGGATTTATAGTCGTTATATCTACAAAATAAGAAGGTGTCGGGCAAGTTACAGTGTTTTTTACAACTTTTGTAGCGTGCGCTATTAGTAAAACGCCCGGGTAAAGAAATCGACTTGCTTATGTTAACAACATGTATTGGCTAAACGTTATCTACTTGTCACAACACAACTGTTTTACACTTTGTCGATTATTCTTTATAAGTATTCTTCATCCTATCTTTGCAGAACGTTCCTTGCGAAAGTGACAAGATGTGCGGTCGCGGCCGGTTCTGCGATTTCCACTACGGCGGGTGCCACCGTCACAGGGAACAAGGCCAGCAGTGCCGGCGAGACGGTCACTGCCAGAAGGGTCATGACTGCATGTTTGGAACGTGCCACCTCGCCATCCCAGAAAGAACACTCGGTGAGGACACGAATTGTAACATTTTTCACTTGTTCTTCTGATATAAATTTGCTATGGCAACAGCTTGGTTAACTTGCTTTATTTAATTACACAACTCAAACTGAATTCAATTAAGCAGAGTTTGCGACGTATTCCTCAATTTGTCGATATGAGAAAGAATAATTACTGCGATACGTATAACTGTTGTTACTGTATTCAGAAGTGAAGTATAATGCTTAACCATCAATTTAGATTGACTTCGTGTCAATCATTGCGTTGAATTGTCTATTTCACTATTGATATAGTATACATTGAGTCACTATTTATAATAGCTTATTCTGCAGAGAGAAAAGTGTCAGAGATAATTTATCTGTCCTTCTCTTTGCTTCGAAAGGTATCGCTCAATACTTGTCGATTCCGGCAACGAGCTATATTTACGAATGACACTACTTAATCATGATAATTATCAAGCAGTTAATTGACATACAGCTAGGCACCTCTACCTAAGACAGTTATTGTATCCTTTCTATCACAGTCCTGGGGGTGTTTCATAAAGCTGTTCGTAAAGTTACGAACGTCTTACGAGCGACTAGTGATCAGTTCTTGTGCTGAATTATGGAAATTCTGATATGTATAGCACATCAGAACTGATCACCAGTCGCTCGTAAGTTGTTAGTAACTTTACGAACAGCTTTATGAAACACCCCCTGATGGTATTTTAGAGCTCTTTTCATCTGTCACGAACATGCCATCATTTAGAGAGGAAGTCAAGTCAATCAATTCGTAATTCTCAAGGGTTGGGAGGGGTGGTGCACCTCAATAACAACAACTATAGCGACATGCTGTCCCCTCCCCTGCAGCGAGACCTGTTCCAATGCTTTTAGCGTAGTCAAAATTTAAACAAGGAAAGAAAAGGAAAAAGACGAAAATTCACTCATGATGACCGACGTTCAAGAATGTTCATTGTCTGAAGCGTGTTACGGCAACTGACATGCGCCGCGTTGTCCCATTCACGCGCTCAGCGGTTTAGGATTAAATGATATCTTAATAGGGTCGGACTCCCGCGGGGAGAAGCGACGCAACACACTGTTAGGTGTCCCTCTCTGTAACTCCTTTCTGTTTGACAGGGATAAAATGACATACCAATACGTTCCCAATGGACATGTGATTGACAGACTGGTCTTGCTGAGAGCAAATAGCTGACTAATATCGACCGATTCTAAAGCAGACTTTTCATGAAGAAAGTGACGGTGCCGATTGTTTGTTGGCTGATACCTGTTGACAGTATAAACGCTCCGTCAAGCGTAGGCCAACTGGAAGTTTGGCGGAAGCGTTAATATAGATCACTGTCACGAGTATATACTTATAGAAAACACGTGCTTTACAGCTCTGTTGTCGACCGCATAAGGATTGTGAAATATCGTCATGATAATAGTTGTTCCAAGGTAATGAAACTGACGGACTTACCTTGGCTCCACATCGATGATTCAAGGAGAATCGCAATCTTTATCGAAACCATTGTACTCATTAATCTCACTGAAGTTGAAAATGCACTGTTCTTTAGATAATCTTCAGGTGTTCTCTATTTCATATCTTTTTTTTTCAACATTGAAAGATTGATTGCAAAACGTGCAAAATGTTAACTTCAGGACTATTCCATTTTTATGTAGGTGCACGGTGCCGAAACGATAAGGACTGTGGAGAGAGTATGTGCTGTGCGAGACAGCACGGAGAGTCGGTGTGCAAGCGCAAACTCCCCCTCAACGCTAAATGTTACATCCCTCAGGGCGGAGTCGAGTATGTGATTGACACCATGTGCCCGTGCGAAGCGGGTCTTATCTGCAGAGAGACGATGGTCATGGAAAGGAGAGAGTAAGTTTCACCGCCCCCTTAGGTTTCACGAGCAATCAACTCGTTCGTGCATTCCTCTGTTAGAAATGTCAGTCCTCATTCAATTTACATACATTGAACTCCTGTTATAACGAACACGGTTGTAACGAAATTCTCGTTTCAATGCAGTGAAAACGTCATGCCACAAAATTATCCTTCATTTATCTTTCTTATACTTTACTGTTGAACTTTAACAAAATTTCGATGTAACGAAATTGATCTCCGATTGCAATTTAGTGCACCAGACATAACCGTGCATTTTTCTACTTAGGAAAAAGACGATATTATTCTGCATGACGATGCTGGTAAAGTACAACGTACTTTTATGTCTAAGCTACCTTCTAAGTGTAATTCGTGTCCACTCAGGAACCAACACACTTTCTTCTTTCTATTAATATCATTATTTGTTTTCTTTGTCTTCCATCAGACAGGAGTTCGTACTCAAGTTCTGGACTGATCGAGATCACATGCGGTGCCAACCGCGGTGAGCTAAGCCCAACCGTCTGACATCTTAAGACGTCAAAGAGTTCGTCAACATGTGTTGCTCGCTCTCTCCTTTCTTACGCTGCCGCTCCGCCACGCAGAAGTGTGTCGTTCGTACGGAGATTTGTGTGTTATGTCGTGTCGTCACCTTCCGGACGCAACGCGTCCTTGTAAGCCGAAAAAATCGACAGTCAACAGACAACAGTTCGACAACGGTGCCCATGAACTACATAATGATCCTATTTGGGCGTGCTACAGATTAAGCAGTTATGTTGTGCATTCTTCTTATTTCTGTGCGTGGCAATGGTGTCAAGATACCGTGATAAGACTCCTGCTGGAATCACTCGCGTTGACTATGGGTCATACGAAATATATTGTACAAAATAATGCTTTACTTGTATTTTGCCAAATGACATGGTCATTAAGCAACCAAGAGCATATATATAGATATATATATATTTTGCGTAAACGATATCTTCTGTGAATGATAATGCGAAAGAAGTATGTATTGCCTCTAAGCACTGTGTTGGTCTTC